>NC_082716.1:1943116-1978116 GCF_030144855.1 Hypanus sabinus
GCAACCTGGGATAATGTAAATGAAACATGAATCACTCAGTCCTGGGCAGAATCAGGATTACCCACTGGTTAACGATTGCAATAAATGAGATATACTCACTTATTCAGATAAGAGAACGAGGATAAATGCACAAGTACAGGCCACTGGGTTAAACTCTTTGCCGGGAAAGCTCTCAGAAACATTGATTGGGACAAGATTCAAGTCACCAGGAGCAGATGGAATTAATTAAAGCACCAGTATGGATTTGCGTGGAATAAATGATGATGAATCAGTTTGAGAGAATGTTTAGATGAGTTATAAATAAAGTTGATGAGGGTACAATGTTGACATGGTGGGCATTAACAACAGAAGCCACATAACAGACTTCTCCGAGCAGTTGAGCTACTTCGACATAAAAAGGATGGATAGCATGGAAAGGGACTGGCAACAGGCTATGGACATAGGAGCAGAATTAGACCATAGGCCATACAAATGTTCTATTTTCTAGAAACATGCAGACACAGTCAAGAGGTTCAGTTGTTATTCAGACCAAACATCAGGTTGGGGAAAAAATGTAATCTAACAGACTTTCTCCACGGAACGATTGTTGGTGTCAGATTGGGTGGTTTGAGTATCTCAGAAACTGCTAATCTTCTGGGATTTTCTCTGAGGTTTACAGCAAATGGTGTGAAAAATGAAAAGACATCCAGTGAGCGACAGTTCTGTGGATGAAAACACCTCGTTAATGAGAAAGATCTGCAGTGAATGGCCAAACTCATTCAGGCAGACAGGAAGATGACTAACTTAAATAACAGTGGGGTACAGAACAGCATCTCTGAACACACAACATATTGGACCTTAAAGTGGAATGGCTACAGCAACAGAAGACACACCTGCTTCCACTTCTGCCCCTAAAAAAGTTGCCACAGAGAGTATATGTTCTCTGATAATAAATTTATATTGAACTGGGGCAGAGGGAAGGACTAATTAGCATGAGGAAGGGTGCTGGGTGCTGAAGAAGCCCCAGAAGTAACAGGGAGAACACACCCATCCCATGCAGCCCACCCATTGGCAACCATGGCAACAGGAACATGGGATGGACCACAGGAAAATGAGATAGGGACTGTGACTCACATTTACCTTCAGTTCACAGTCAGGACACAGCTGGGCAGGGCAGGAAGGGAGGGAGGTAGAAGGGTGAGGCACGAGATGTCACAGGTCAGGGTCTGGATCCCACCCACCCTGCTCATAGACTGCTTCCACACCCTTCAGGGAGGAGGCGACGTAGCATCCACATCAGGACCACCAGACTCAAAAACAGTTACTTACCTCAAGCAGTGAGGCTGATCAACACCTCCACCCACTGACCCACCCCTCCACTCCCAGACTCAGAAACAGTCACTTTCCCCAAGCAGTGAGGCCGATCAACACCTCCACACCCCCAACCACCACTACTTTATCATTTCCTGTCAGTCACCTTATGTACAGACACTCTGTGCCTGATGTCACTTTATAGACATACAATCAATGTAAAGAAACCATCTTCATTATTTATATGCATTGTTTTTTTTATTATTGTGTTCTTATCTCATTGGTGCTCCATGGGATCTGGAGTAACAATTATTTTGTCTCCTATACTCTTGTGTACTGAAAATAATATTGAACAATTATTTTGTTTCTTTCAGGCACAAGAAATAGGGAGTGACATGAGGGACTGAGAGGGTAGGGGAGGGTGCAGAGGGAGTATAGGGATGAGAGGGGCTGGAGGGATTTATGGGGAGTAGTGTAGAGGACATAGAGACAGTGAGGGATGTGCCAGAGTTGGGGTCACAAGAAGACAGCCATTTGACAGGCTGGGAGTCTCAGGAGGAGACTGAAGGGTGTAGGGTTCCAGGAGATAATGGGAGGAGTTACAGAGACATGGATTGGTATGGTGACTAGGGAGGGGTTGTGGGGGTCATGGGGAGGGCTGTAGAGAGATGAAGATGGGAAAGGAGTGGTGTGGGGTCTCGGAGAGAGGAGTCGGTGAATTGGGTGGGAGTCTCAGGGAGAAGTGTTTGGTGAAGGAGAAAGGGCCGAGAGGACCTCAGTGCAGACATGTTACATGCATGGAACACGAGACATGGCCACTGCCCTTGCCGTGTCTGCAGGAGAATATTCTGAATCACATTACATTTCAGCCTGAGAGGGGGTTGAACAGAGAACTTGGATTGTAATATCAGTGTAATTGGATTCCTGAGACACGCGATACTAATGAGATGCGTTCTGGCCTGAAGGTCATCCACTGAGTGCTGGAGGACACAAGGTGATGGCCAGTTGGCAGAGGTTTGCTGGGAAAGGGTGACAAGTGAGGGGTGAGGGTCCTTTTCTGTTCCATTTCCCAGTTCTGATGGAAGTCCTCAAATCCTTCTGCCTGACCTGAACAGTTTCAGCACATTCTTTTCAAATACAGTGATATGGATAGGTTCACTGTTTGTCCCACTCCCAGATGGAGGCTGCGTAGTATCCACGCCGGCACCACCAGACTCAAAAACAGTTACTTTCCCCGAGCAGTGCAGCTGATCTACACCTCCACCTACTAACGCCCCCCCCCCACACCCCCAACCACCACTACTTCATCATTTCCTGTCAGTCAGTTTGTG
The DNA here is from genome assembly GCF_030144855.1 of Hypanus sabinus. Lineage (NCBI taxonomy): Eukaryota > Metazoa > Chordata > Chondrichthyes > Myliobatiformes > Dasyatidae > Hypanus > Hypanus sabinus. Next base: position 1,945,738 of record NC_082716.1, read on the forward strand.
TATAGACACTCCTGTGCCTAGCATCACTCTATGGACAGACAAACTATGTGCACTTTTGGGCTCCTTATTTTAGAAAGGATATACTGACATTGGAGAGGGTTCAGAGAAGATTCACGAGAATGATTCCAGGAATGAAAGGGTTACTGTATGAGGAACGTCTGGCAGCTCTTGGGCTGTATTCCCTGGAGTTCAGGAGAATGAGGGGGTATCTCATAGAAACATTCCAAATGTTAAAAGGCCTGAACAGATTAGATATGGCAAAGTTATTTCCCATGGTAGAGGATTCTAGGACAAGAGGGCACAACTTCAGGATAGAAGAACGTCCATTTAGAACAGAGATGCAGAGAGATTACTTCAGTCAGAAGGTGATAACCTGTGGAATTTGCTGCCATGAACGGCTGTGGAGGCCAAGTCATTGGGTACATTTAAGGCAGAGATAGATAGGCTCTTGATTAGCCAGGGCATCAAAGGGTATGGGCCAGGAGAATGAGAAAGAATTGGATCAGCCATGATTGAATGGCAGAGCAAACTCAATGGGCCAAATGGCCTACTTCTGTCCTATATCTTATGGTCTTAATCAATCTATGGAGATAAAGTCTTATGTATTTATATTTATTGTGTTTTATTGTTATTAGTGCTATTTGTATTGTATTGGATCTGGAGTAACAATTATTGTGTTCTTCTTTACACGTGTACTGGACATGATTTGAACAATCTTAAATCCAGTCAAAGACCCTGGGAATGTAATATAATCTCTATTTTGGCAGCCAAAATTGAAGGAATATTGTGTCCAGTTCTGGTCACCATGCCACTGGGGGCAGTAACAGAGAGTGAATGCAAGAGGTTCATCAGTATGTCACATGGTATGGATGCCTGGCGTTATGAGCTGTGAAGGGTAGGCTGGGTTGTTCTCACCAGAAAATAGGAGGCTGAGGAGTGAGCCAATAGAGTTTTATAAAATTCAGACGCATATATCAGTGTACTTAAAGTGGAGGTTGATAAACATACTGAGCAGATTAATTAGTCACTGTAAATGTTCCTGTGATTAGGTTAGGGTTAAATCGGGGTTGTCAGAGGTTGCTAGAATGGTGTGGCTCAAGGGCTGTAAGGGCCTAAACCATGCAGTATCTCCAAATAAATAAGCTGAACCCAACAGTAAGGAAGTCCTCGTTGAGCTATCAGAGTCCCCAACACTCTCATCTCCACATACACTCAGTGGCCACATTATTAGGTACACTTGAACACCTGTTCGTTAATACAAAAATCTAATCAGTCAATCATGTGGCAACAACTCAATGCAGGCATGGCCAAGAGATTCATTTATGGTTCAGACCAATCATCAGGATGGAAAAACAATGAGATCTGTGACTTTGACTGTGGAATGATTGTTGGTGGTTGACAAGATGGGGAAGAGTCAGGTACTAGAAAGTACCCCAGTGGCTGTACCCCTCGACAATAGGTACTCCTGTTTGAGCACTGTTGGGGGGGACAGCCTACCTGGGGGAAGCAACGGTGGCCGTGCCTCTGGCACAGAGTCTGGCTCTGTGGCTCAGAAGGGTAGGGAAAGGAAGAGGAAGACAGTAGTGATAGGGGACTCTATAGTCAGGGGTTCAGACAGGCGATTCTGTGGATGCAGGAAAGAAACTCAGATGGTAGTTTGCCTCCCAGGTGCCAGGGCCCGGGATGTTTCAGATCGCATCCAAGATAACCTCCAGTGGGAGAGAGAACAGCCAGAGGTCGTGGTACATATTGGCACCAATGACATGGGTAGGAAAAGGGAAAAGATCCTGAAAACAAACTACAAGGAGTTAGGAAGGAAGTTGAGAAGCAGGACCTCAAAGGAAGTAATCTCGGGATTACTGCCTGTGCCACATGACAGTGAGAATAGGAATAGAATGAAGGTGGAAGATATATGCGTGGCTGAGGGATTGGAGCAGGGGGCAGGGATTCAGATTTCTGGATCATTGGGACCTCTCTTGGGCAGGTGTGACCTGTACAAAAAGGATGGGTTGAACTTGAATCCCAAGGGGACCAATATCCTGGTGGGGAGGTTTGCTCAGGCTTCAGGGGAGAGTTTAAATTAGAATTGTTGGGGGGTGGGAACTGAACTAAGGAGAGTGGGAAAGAGGCCGTTGGTTCACAAATAGAGAAAGCTTGGAGATGTTATGTGAGGGAGGATAGGCAGGTGATAGAGAAGGGACGCACTCAGTCCGACAGTTTGAGATGTGTCTACTTTAACGCAAGGAGTGTTGTGAACAAAACGGATGAGCTTAGAGCATGGATCAGTACTTGGAGCTATGATGTGGTGGCCATTTCAGAGACTTCGATGGCTCAGGGACAGGAATGGTTACTTCAAGTGCCGGGTTTTAGATGTTTCAGAAAGGACAGGGAGGGAGGCAAAAGAGGTGGGGGCACAGCACTGTTGATCAGAGATAGTGTCACGGCTGCAGAAAAAGTGGACACCATGGAGGGATTGTCTACGGAGTCTCTGTGGGTGGAGGTTAGGAACAGGAAGGGGTCAATAACCTTACAGGGTGGTTTTTATAGGCCATCCAATAGTAACAGGGATAATGGGGGGCTGCTGAGGTCTGGGCCTGACGTCCCGCTCACCCAGGGAAAGTGCATGTGCAATACATCTCCTCTCCTTTCCCGGTGTAGTCATCACCGCGTGGTCACTGTCTGGCCTGCCAGGTGGGAGGCCACTGCAAATGGCCTCTCCTACACCACTGCGTCCGTAGCAACACCTTCTCGTCGGTGCCCCACCTCCCCGTTTCCACCGAGCTTGCTACGTCATGGCGCGACCGAGTGTCCGGCGGTATAACTGGATGGGTGGGCTGGGCTCGTTAGCCTTGGTTGGCAGCCAGTCTAAGAGAAGGACAGCTCTGACTCCAAACCCGGGCAGGTGGGGCTCGTCAGGCCATCCACCTAGGTAGGAGAAGGACACTCCGACGTAACTCCTACAACCCGAGGACCTCACTGTCACCGTCCCAGCTTGCTAGGCTATGGCAGATGAACCCCGGGTGTAAAGGGTGGGGCTAGTACCGCACACACTGCACTCCACCTATAAAAACCATTGCGCAGGCCGAAGGACACGCCCATGTCTACGACCATCCTCCCCGGCCACTCATCAAGCCCTGCAACGATGAGAAAAGGGGCAAAAACGGCAGGTGGAAGATGACACTGGAATTCCGATCCTGCATCAACTTTCAAGACTGAATATGTGGAGGGCTGTCAGAGGTTACAGCAGGACATTGATAGGATGCAAAACTGGGCGGAGAAGTGGCACATGGCGTTCAACCCAGATAAGTGTGAAGTGGTTCATTTTGTTGGTCAAATATGATGGCAGAATATAGTATTAATGGTAAGACTCTTGGCAGTGTGGAGGATCAGAGGGATCTTGGGGTCCGAGTCCATAGGACACGCAAAGCAACTGCGCAGGTTGACTCTGTGGTTAAGAAGGCGTATGGTGTATTGGCCTTCATTAATCATGGAATTGAATTTAGGAGCCAAGAGGTAATGTTGCAGCTATATAGGACCCTGGTCAGACCCCACTTGGAGTACTGTGCTCAGTTCTGGTTGCCTCACTACAGGAAGGACATGGAAACCATAGAAAGGGTGCAGAGGAGATTTACAAGGATGTTGCCAGGATTGGGGAGTATGCCTTATGAGAACAGGTTGAGTGAACTCAGCCTTTTCTCCTTGGAGCGACGAAGGATGAGAGGCATTGATGATGTGGACAATCAGAGGCTTTTTCCCAGGGCTGAAATGGTTGCCACAAGAGGACACAGGTTTAAGGTGCTGGGGAGTAGGTACAGAGGAGATGTCAGGGGTAAGTTTTTTACACAGAGAGTGGTGAGTGTATGGAATGGGCTGTTGGCAACGGTGGTGGAGACAGATACGATAGGGGTTTTTAAGGGACTTTTGGATAGGTACATGAAGCTTAGTAAAATAGAGGGCTATGGGTAAGCCTAGTAATTTCTAAGGTAGGGACATGTTCAGCACAATTTTGTGGGCCAAAGGGCCTGTATTGTGCTGTAGGTTTTCTATGTTTCTATGTTGCAATGTGAATGGGCGACAGCAGCAGAAGACCATGAACAAAGACTCAGAGGCCACCAAGTGTATGCCAAAGGATATTGATGCATGGCAAGCTGTTTGGAGAAGATTTACTGGTCTGACACCCAGACACGGAGGGGGTCTTCTGAAACAGTATTGGTCCTGAATCCATTCAGTGTACTGGGACAACGTTTGTGGTCTGATGCCTGGACAAGCAGGGGTGTCTTCTGAAGAAACTCTGGCCCTGAATGCACAGTTTAGTGGAGTAAGAGAAAAATGGACTGAATAAGGGTGATAAAGAAAGCTCCTGGTACATTGGCCTTCATAAGTCAGTGTATTGAGAACAGAAGATGGGATATTATGCTTAAGACATTAGTGAGGCCTAATTTGGAGTATTGTGTGCAGTTTTGGTCACCTACCTACAGGAAAGAAGTAAATGAGATTGAAAGAATACAGAGAAAATTTACGAGGAGGTTGTTGGGTCTGGAGGACCTGAGTTATAAGCAAAGATCGAATAGGTTAAGATTTTAATCCTTGAATCGTGGAAGATTGAGAGATTTGATAGAGGTATACAAAATTATGAGGACTATAGATTGGGTAAACGCAAGTAGGCTTTTTCCACTGAAGTTGAGTGGGATTATAACCAGAGGTCAAGGATTAAATCTGAAAGGTTAAAAGCTTAAGAGGAAAATGAAGAGAAACTCCTTCACTTAGAGCGTTGTGAAAATACAGAACGAGCTGCCAGCACAAGTGGTGCTTGTGAGCTCAATTTCAATGTTTAAGAGAAGTTTAGAATGGTAGGGGTGTGAAGGGCTGTGCTCGAGGTGCAGGTCAATGGGAGTAGGTAGTTTAAATGATCTAGCATTGACTAGATTAGCTGAAGAGCTTCTGTACTGTACTTTGACTTTATGACTCTACGATGTGGATGGTGGATATGGAGAGGTTGTTTCTGCTAGGAGAATCTAGTCACTGTTTTCAAAACAAGGGCACAGTTTGTTAAGGGAGAGATGAGGCAAAGTATTATCTGACTGTTGTCTTTGAAATTCTCCTCCTCAAAGGACAGTAGCATATTTCTGAGACAGAAAGATTTTGATGAGCTACTGGGTGAAAGGTTATTGGGATAGGTGAGACTGGATTTGAAGCAACTGTCATCTTGTCTACTAGCAAGTGAACTTGGCTTAATCTTGCCCCTAATGTATGCATTCAGATGTCCACTCACTTTCCCTTTGTCACCTCACTAATTATACCCTCAAAGGACTTGAATACATTTGTTAAAGTTGCCATTCTGTTGATATAGCAGTGAACACCCTGCCTCAGCTTGTTCTGATATTCTAAATACTGTCTTGTCATGTGTAGAAGGATTAATTTTCTCAGCTGAGGTCTCATATTGATGTTACAATGGATTATCAGCTGTGAGATGAATATTTCGGGAAGCTTATCTCCTGAAGATTAAACCTCTGTTTGTAAAAGGCAACAGCTTTAGATCAAGGTGGATTTTAAGAGTCTAAGGACATACAAGAGAAAGAATCATACATCTGTCCCCTGGGTGAGCTCTGCCAATCAAGAAGGTCATGTCTGAGGTACCTCCGTCTGTCCCCTGGGTGAGCTTCACCTGTCGGGAATGTCCTGTCCGGGGTACCTCCGTCTGTCCCCTGGGTGAGCTTCACCTGTCGGGAATGTCCTGTCCGGGGTACCTCCGTCTGTCCCCTGGGTGAGCTTCACCTGTCGGGAATGTCCTGTCCGGGGTACCTCCGTCTGTCCCCTGGGTGAGCTTCACCTGTCGGGAATGTCCTGTCCGGGGTACCTCCGTCTGTCCCCTGGGTGAGCTTCACCTGTCGGGAATGTCCTGTCCGGGGTACCTCCGTCTGTCCCCTGGGTGAGCTTCACCTGTCGGGAATGTCCTGTCCGGGGTACCTCCGTCTGTCCCCTGGGTGAGCTTCACCTGTCGGGAATGTCCTGTCCGGGGTACCTCCGTCTGTCCCCTGGGTGAGCTTCACCTGTCGGGAATGTCCTGTCCGGGGTACCTCCGTCTGTCCCCTGGGTGAGCTTCACCTGTCGGGAATGTCCTGTCCGGGGTACCTCCGTCTGTCCCCTGGGTGAGCTTCACCTGTCGGGAATGTCCTGTCCGGGGTACCTCCGTCTGTCCCCTGGGTGAGCTTCACCTGTCGGGAATGTCCTGTCCGGGGTACCTCCGTCTGTCCCCTGGGTGAGCTTCACCTGTCGGGAATGTCCTGTCCGGGGTACCTCCGTCTGTCCCCTGGGTGAGCTTCACCTGTCGGGAATGTCCTGTCCGGGGTACCTCCACGATATTTTCCTGACTACAAGAGATTCTGCAAATGCCACAAACACAAAATGTGGAGGAACTCAGCAGGTCAGGCAATATCGATGGAGATGAAGAAACAGTCGATGTTTTGAGCTGAGGCCCTTCACCAGGACTGGAAAGAAAGGAGAAAGTAGCCAGAATAATAATGTTGGGGGGCGGTCAGAGTACAAGCTGACAAGTGACAGGTGAGAGCAGGTGAGGGGGAAAGTGGGTGGGGGAGAAGAGAAATGCTGGGAGGTGATAGGTGGAAGTGGTAAAGGGCTGAAGAAGAGTGAACCATGGGAGAAAGTGAAGGAAGGGGTTGAGGCAGATGTAGGTAAGAGAAGGAATAAGAGACTAACTAGATTAGGGAATGGATATAGGGAGAATAGGGAGGTGGGAGGAATGCTGGAAGCCAGAGGAATCAATATTCACGCCATCTGGTCATAGGTTGCCCAGACAGGTATGAGGTGTTACTCCTCGGGATATGAGCTTTTGATCAAGGTGGATTTTACGAACTGAAGAGCACTAAAAACAGGAGCCCTGAAGAACACCACTAGTCACTGGCAGCCAACCAGAAAAGGCCCCCTTTACTCCCACTCACTGTCTCCTGTCTGTCAGGCATTCCTCTATCCATGCCAGTATCTTTCCTATACCTTTGTTAAACAGCCTCGTGTGTGGCCACATATCAACGTCTTCTGAAAATCCAAGTTAATGTCAGCCACTGCCTCTCCTTTGTCCAGCCTGCTGGTTACTTTCTTGAAGAACTCTAACACATTTGTCTGGCAAGATTTCCCATGCTGACTTTGACTTATTGTATCATTAGTCTCTAAGTAATGTAGCTCTATAAAACTCTGGTTGGACCACACTTGGTTGGACCACATTTGGAATATTAGACAATAAGACAAAGCTGCAGAATTGGCCATTTGGTCCATTGAGTCTGCTCTGCCATTCCATCATGGCTGACTCACTATTCCTCTCAACCCCATTCTCTGTCTTCTTCCTGTAAACTTTGATGCCCTGATTAATCAAGAGCCTATCAACCTCGACTTAAATATACCCAATGACTTGGTCTGCACACCCATCTGTGGCAATGAATTCCATAGATTCATCACTGTCTGGCTCAAGAAATTCCTCCTCATTTCTGTTCTAAATAGACATCTGTCATTCTGAGGCTGTGCCCTCTGATCCTAGACTCCCCCACAATAGCAAACATCCTCTCAACATCTATTCTACCTACGCCTTTCAATATTCGTTAGGTTTCAATGAAGTCACCCCTCATTCATCTAAACGCTAATGGTACAGGCCCAGAGCCATCAAACGCTCCTCATGGATTAACCCTTTCATTCCTAGAAACATTCTTGTGAATCTCCTCTGAACCCTCTCTAATGCCAGCACATCTTTTCTTTGATAAGGGTCCTAGAATTGCTCACAAAACTTAAAGTGTAGTCTGATCAATGCTTTATAAAGCCTCAAAATTACATCCTTGTTTTTATATTCTTGTTCGCTTGAAATAAATGCTAACATCACATTTGACCTCCTCACCACTAACTCAAACTGCAAGTTCACCTTTAGGGAATCAAGTCTCTTTGCCCTTCTGATTTTTGAATTTTCTCCCCACTTAGAAAATAGTCCACATTATATTCCATCTGCCACTTCTTTGTGCATTTCCCCATTCTGATTAAGTCCTTCTGCAGACACCTGCTCCTCAACACTACCTGCCTCTCCACCTATCTTCATCTCATCTGCAGACTTGGTCACAAAGCAATCAATTCCTTCATCCAAATCATTGACGTTACTGTGAAAAGCAGCGGTCCCAACACTGACCCATAGGGCACAACACTAGTCACCAGCAGCCAACCACAGAAGGTCTCCTTTATCCCCACTCTTTGCCTCCTGACAGTCAGCCAGTCAACTATCCATAGCACACCTTCCCAGTAATACTATGGGCTCTTACCTTGTTAAGCAGCCTCCTGTATGGCACCTCGTCAATGGATTTCTGAAAATCCAAATTAATATCCACTGACTCTCCTTTCTCTATCCTGCCTGTTAGTTCCTCAGAGAATTCCAACAGATTTGTCAAGGAAGCTTTTCTCTTTAGAAAACTATGCAGACTTCGGCCTATTTTATCCAAGTACCCCAAAACCTTATCCTTAATAATAAACTGAAATATCTTTCCAACTACTGAAGACAGGCTAACAGGCCTATAAATTCCTCTCTACTGACTCCCTTCCTTCTTAAAGTGTGGAGTGACATTTGCAACTTCCCGATCCTCAGGAAACATTCCAGAATCTAGGAACTCTTGAAAGATCATTATTAATTCCTACACAATCTCTTCAGCCACCTCTTTCAGAATCCTGGGGCGTTGTCCATCTGGTCCAGTTGACTTATCTACCACCTGACCTTTCAATTCCTAAGCATGTCTCCCTAGTAATAACAACACTCATTCATGCCCCTTGATACTCTCAAACTTCCAACATACTGCTACTGTCTATCACAGTGATTTAATCTGGCAGCCATTTCCTTATTCCCCAATACTAACTCTCCTCTGCAACTTCACAGTGGTCCAAACTCTTTTAATCTTGATATTGTATATCTGAAAAGGTTTTCTGAATCATTTTTTAATATTATTGGTTCACTTACAACCCCTCCCAGAGTGTGACCCCACAATCAGCGCCACCCCTCCCGCAGTTTGACCCTCCCTGTAACACCCCTCCCGAAGTGTGGCCCTCCCTCAGTACCACCCATCCAACAGTGTGACCCTCCCTCAGTATCACCCCTCCCACAGTTTGACCCTCCCTCAGTACCACCCCTCCCACAGTGTGACCCTCCCTCAGTATCTCCCCTCCCACAGTGTAACCCTCCCTCAGTACCTCCCCTCCCAGTGTGACCCCCCACCCTCAGTACCTCCCCCCCACAATGGGACCCTCCCGCAGTGTGACTCTCCCTCAGTACCACCCCTCCCACAGTGTGACTTACCCTCAGTACAACCCCTCCCACAGTGTGACCCTCCCTCAGTCCCACCCATCCCACACATTGACCTTACCTCAGTACCTCCCCTCCCAGTGTGACCCCCCACCCTCAGTACCTCCCCCCCACAATGTGACCCTCCCGCAGTGTGACTCTCCCGCAGAACCAACCCTCCCACGGTGTGACTGTCCCCCAATATGATCCCTCTCATAGTGTGACCCTCCCTCTGTAACACCCTTCCCACATTGTGACCCCCCCACCCACCGTACCACCCCTCCCACAGCATGACACTCCCTCAGTACCCCCCCTCCCACAGTGTGACCCCCCCCCACCCTCAGTACCACCCCTCCCACAGTGTGACCCTCCATCGGTACCACCCCTCCCACAGTGTAACTCTCCCTCAGTACCACCCCTCCCACAGTGTGACCCTCCCTCGGTACCACCCCTCCCACAGTGTGACCGTTCCTCTTCACTGGCCTTGCTCAGAGCTGCATTCTCTCCATATTTCACTGGGATTTATAAACTACAGAGAAACAGGTCTGAACGAGGCTTCTCTGCTGTCTTGGGAGCCACAGTTAAAATTCAATTATCAACTTTTAAATTTCTCTGAAATTCTTTATCATCGACCTTGAGACAGAAACCTTTCAAAGAGACAGTGATGTCAATAGACGTCACTGAAATATTTACTGCCTCGGTTGACAGGATATCCCAGGAGAGTTAAAGTAAGCTGAAATAAACGGGTCACCAAGATCAATAATTCAAAGATTTGTTTCTTGTTTCTGATAAAAGTAGTTATAATCGAAACTCCCTTGACCCCAAGAGACGGGGAGTCTGTGGGATTCACAGTGCAGGAGAATTTACAGGACAGTGCAAGGCTGTTCGGCCATTCTATCTATGCCAACTATTAATGAGCTGCAGAGAATGCTCCTATTTGCCAGCTGTCTCTCTCCACACACTCACACTCACCCTACTACAGTTCCATATCCCACTGATCCAACATAGAACTTACAGCACAGTGCAGGCCCTTCAGCCCACAATGTTGTACCAACCCTTTATCCTATTCTAAAATCAACCTAACCCTTCCCTCCTGCATAACCCATTATTTTTCTATCATCCATGTGCCTATCTAAGAGTTTCTTAAGTGTCGATATGTATGAGCCCCTACCACCACTCCTGGCAGGGCATTCCAAACAACCAACACTCTCTGTGTAAAAAACCTTCCTTTGACACTGCCCTCTCTACTTACTTACCCCCAATTAACTTAAAGTTATGCCCCCTTATATTAACCTTTTCTGCCCCAGGAAAAAGACTCCTGCTGTCCTTTTGATTTAAGCCTGTTACTATCTCATACACCTCTACCAAGTCACCTCTCATCCTCCTTCACCCCAAAGAGAAAAGCCCCTCACTCAAACTATCCTCAAAAAACATGCCCTCTAATCCAGACAGCATCCTGGTAAATCTCCTCTGCACCCTCTCTGATCCAGGCAGCATCCTGGTGAATCTCCTCTGCACCCTCTCTAATCCAGACAGCATCCTGGTGAATCTCCTCTGCACCCTCTCTAATCCAGGCAGCATCCTGGTGAATCTCCTCTGCACCCTCTCTAATCCAGACAGCATCCTGGTAAACCTCCTCTGCACCCTCTCTAATCCAGACAGTATCCTGGTAAACCTCCTCTGCACCCTCTCTAATCCAGACAGCATCCTGATAAATCTCCTCTGCACCCTCTCTAATCCAGGCAGCATCCTGGTAAACCTCCTCTGCACCCTCTCTAATCCAGACAGCACCCTGGTGAATCTCCTCTGCACCCTCTCTAATCCAGACAGCATCCTGGTCAATCTCCTCTGCACCCTCTCTAATCCAGACAGCATCCTGGTAAATCTCCTCTGCACCCTCTCTAATCCAGGCAGCATCCTGGTAAATCTCCTCTGCACCCTCTCTAATCCAGACAGCATCCTGGTGAATCTCCTCTGCACCCTCTCTAATCCAGACAGCATCCTGGTGAATCTCCTCTGCACCCTCTCTAATCCAGACAGCATCCTGGTGAATCTCCTCTGCACCCTCTCTAATCCAGGCAGCATCCTGGTGAATCTCCTCTGCACCCTCTCTAATCCAGGCAGTAGGCAGAGGAAAAGGAACAAGAGCAGGAGTCGGCCTTGAGAGCAGCGTCACAGGCAGGTGGGGTCATCAAGAGAGCCTTTGACATACTGGCCTTTGTAAGTCAAAGTACAGGAGATGTGTCATGCTGAAGTTGCAGAAGATACTCGTGAGGCCCAAGCTGGAGGAGTATTTACAGTTGTGGTCACCTGTCAGTGTTTAAAGTACATTGTTAATCAAAGTATATACACTGTCTACAATCTTGAGGTTTGTCTCCTTACAGGCAGCCACAAAACAAAGAAACACAAAACAAACCATTTAAAAAAGAACACACAATGTGCAGAAAAAACAAATTGTGCAGATATTAACAGTAAGTAAAGGACATTCCTAATTGAAGTTCACAAAAGTAAGTTCACAGCCATGAAGCCGGCCATAACTTCAGCCCATTAATTGCAGGTCACAGCCTCAGTTCAGTGCAGAGATGAGTAAACCTCACCAAGCTCCAGTGGCCCATTCCTCGCACTTGGGGTCAGGCCCCTGTCTCAGTTCAACCCATACCCAGCATGCCTCAACCATCCTGAGCTTTCAAGACTGCAGTTCTAACCATAAAAATGTCAGGTAGTACAGGCAGCTCAAAAGCTCAACTCCAAAAGGAAAGTTATAGGCCCATTGACTGCAGTGATCATTTCCGAGAAAAAATGTGATTAAATGTAGTTAATAGCTTTTATTTGTTGCCAGCAAGTCATCAGTGTGTCTCACTAGCACCACCTTAAACTGGAAAAAACATCAATACAATTGAAAGAGTGCCGAGACAATTTACAAGGATGTTGCTGGGACTTGACGACGGGAGTTATAGGGAAAGGGTGACGAGGTTAGGACTTTAATCCCTACAATGTAGAAGACTGAGGGGAGATTTGATAATGGTGTATACAAAATTATTAGGGGTACAGATAAGACCCCATTCAGCCCATCAAGTCTGCTCCACCATTACATCATGGCTAATCCGGATCCCACTCAACCCCATTCACCTGCCTTTTCGTCATATCCTTTGATGCCTTGAACAATCAGGATACCAAAATAAATAAATAGGGATCTGTTAAGTCTTGAGAGGCCATGGATTTGCGCCTTAGAAAGTTTCCAGGCCGCAGGCATGGGCAGGGTTGTACAGGAGACCGGCAGCTGCCTATACTACAAGTCTCCCCTCTTCACACTACCGATGTTGTCCCAGGGAAGGGCAAGGACCGATACAGCTTGGCACCGGTGTTGTTGCAGAGCAATGTGTAGTTAAGTGCGTTGCTCAAGGACACAACATGCTGCCATAGCTGAGTCTCAAACTAGCAACCTTCAGATCACTAGACCAATGCCTTAACCTCTTAGCCAACACATCAGGAAACTATCGACTTCCATTTCAAATTTACCCATGGACGACCTCCACCGCAGTCTGTGGCAGACCACTCCACAGATTCACTAGTCTCTGGCTAAAAAAATTCCTCCTTACCTTAGTTCTAAAAGGTTGCCCCTCAATTATGAGGCTTTGCCCTCTAGTTCTAGATACCCCCACCATAGGAAACATCCTCTCCACATCCACCCTATCTAGTCCTTTCAACATTCTGTAGGTTTCAATGAGATCCCTTCACATTCTTCTAAATTCCAGCAAGCATAGGCCTAATGCTGCCAAACACTCCCCATATGTTAACCTCTTCAGTCCTGGAAGCATCCTCGTGAACCTTCTCTGGACTCTCTCCAATGGCAACACATCCTTTCTGAGATGTGGGGCCCAAGACTATTGACAATATTCCAAGTACGGCCTGACTAGTGTCTTATAAGGGCTCAGCATTAGCTCCTTGCTTTTAAATTCTATTCCCTTTGAAATAAATGCCAACATTGCATTTGCCTCTTTTACCACAAACTCAACCTGTAAATTAACCTTCTGGGAGTCTTGCACGAGTCCCTCTGCACCTCTGATGTTTGAAACTTCTCCCCATTTAGATAACAGTTCCTTTTACCAAAATACATCATCATACATTTCCCAACACTGTATTTCATCTACTACATTTTGTCCATTCTTCCAATTTGTCTAAGTACAGCTACAGTAACATTGCTTCCTCAGCACTACCCACCCCTCCACCTACCTTTGTATTATCTGCAAGTTTTGCCACAAATCCATCAATTCCATTATCTAAATAACTGAGAAACAATGTGGAAAGTAGTGGTCCCAATACTGACCCCTAGGAACACCACGGGTCACTGGCAGACAAGAAGGAAAAGCCCACAAAAAATGCTGCTGGTGGGACACAGCATCTGTAGGAGAAGCACTGTCAATGTTTCGGGCCGAGTTTTAGTCGTGACGAAGAGTCTCAGCCCGAAACATCAACAGTGCTTCTCCTAAAGATGCTGCCTGGCCTGCTGTGTTCCACCTGCATTTTGTGTGTGTTGTTGTTTGAATTTCCAGCATCTGCTGATTTCCTCGTGTTTGCTCTAAGAAAAAGACCTTTTTATTCCCACTCACTGCCTCCTGCCTTTCAGGCATTCTGTTATCTCGCTATCCACACCAGTATCTCTCCTATAACGCCAAAGGATTTTATCTTGTTAAGCAGTTTAATGCTCTGCAACTTATCAAATGCCTTCTGAAAATCCAAGTAAATGACACCCACTGCCTCTTTGTCCACCCTGCTTGTTACTTCCTTGAAGAACTCCAACAGATTTGTCAGCCAAGATAGGATAAATGCAGACAGGCTTTTCCCACTGACATGAACCAGAGGACATGGATTAAGTGTGAAAGATGAAATGTTTAAGGGGAACATGAGGGGGAACTTCTTCACTCACAGGGTGGTGAAAGTGTGGAATGATTGACAGATGTGGGTTCAATTTCTACTTTTAAGAGAAATCTGAGTAGGTACATAGCTGGGTGGGGTATGGAGGGCTAGGGTCATGTGCAGGTCAAAGGAACTAAGCAGATTAATAGTTCAGCATGGACTAAAAGTGCTGTAGCGTTCTACGTCTCTGTAACTCTAGGCCATTCAACCTCTCGGTCAGCACATCATGTGAACTCGTCTTGGCTCCTTGTCCCTTGTCTTGCCTCTAACTCTGGCCACAAGCTCCACACTGGGACTGGGCATCAACCGAAACTTGGCTTCAGAAAAAATCACCCAGATATTAAACTCCGCAAGGTCTCATGTGTTTCGTAAAGAATACAGAGTAATTCTACAAAGTTGGAATGATGGTTCTCATTTGAGCCAATGAGATGGCAGTGAAACAAAAACCTATCAGGAAGATAAAAATGGAATCCACGTGGATTCAGCTAAAAATTTAATGAAGGATGAATCACACCGATAGTCAGTTTACAAACGGCCAGCTCATGGAAGAGAGAAAGAAAAAATAATAAGTGGGAAAATTATGAAAACGAGTTCAAAACAGATTAGCAATTTCAGGAGATTTCACAATACTAATTGGAGTGTGGAGGTAGGTAGAATTTGTGCAAGAATGGAGTTGCTAGTGATTGTACAGAACTCCTTCCTAATGCAATATGATAAGGGCAATGATGAGGAATGAAACAGAATAGATCAGAGAATCAGGCACTGGGGAGCATCTGGGCAATAGTAACCATAACTCAAATGATAATGGAGGAGGAATTAAGTGAGACATTTTTTTTAAATTTAAGATTAGTTTTATTTGTCACACTTACATTGAAACAGAGTGAAATGCATTATTTGCATCAATGAACAACACAGTCCGAGGATGTGCCAGGGGCAGTGCACAGTTGTCACTACACTTCCAACGACAACATAGTGTGCCACAGCTCAGTAAGCCTAACCCGTATGTCATTAGAATATGAAAGTAACCCAAAGCATCTGGTGGAAACCCATACGGTCACGGGAAGAACAAACAAACTCCTTACAGACAGCAGCAGGAAACGAAGCTGACCAGTGCATTGTCGCACTTTATACAAACCCCTAATTAAAGGGCAAAGATAATGGATTGGAAAGTGATTTTGTGTGACTGGGTTTAGAACTTGGGAGGATAAGACTCACAACAAAATGACAAATGGCTGTGTAGACCTACAGTGGGGAAAATGTGCAGAAAGGGATGCAGGTGGAAGGAAAGAAAACACTCAAGAGACTCACTGAATGAATAACGGTATTAGGGGATGTTTGCAGTTAAGCAGACAAGCAGCAGAAAATATTGATACAAGAG
This sequence comes from Hypanus sabinus, assembly GCF_030144855.1. Lineage (NCBI taxonomy): Eukaryota > Metazoa > Chordata > Chondrichthyes > Myliobatiformes > Dasyatidae > Hypanus > Hypanus sabinus. Next base: position 1,961,352 of record NC_082716.1, read on the forward strand.
AATTGAGAAAATTAAGACAGAGACAAAACAGAACAATTAGGAAGGTAAGGCCAACTATTAAATCAAATTGTCAAGGAACATCAAAATACTTCATGGACACATCAATAAAAAGCAGAATGTTAGAGTTGAATGGTGCCTGAAAGAACAGGCAGCAAGTACTGCAGTGACTTAGTAGAAATGCTAGCGTTAGTCAGGAAGATGGGTGTCATGGTAGGTAGTGGCTAGCACAATACTATTACAGCCTGGGTCACAGAAGTTTTGAGTTTAGTTCCAATGCATTTGTTACAAGTTTGTACATTCTCCCCGTGACAGTGTAAGGTTTCTCCAAGTGCTCCAGTTTCCTCTCTGTCTAAAGTCAAAATGGTTAACAGGTTAACTGGTCATTGAAAATTGTCCTGTGATTAGGCCAGTGTTAGGTAGGTGGCTGCTAGGCAGTGTGGCTCCTTGGGCGCAAGGGTGTGTATCGTGTCATATCAATAAATAAATATAAAGTAAACAATTGGATGATGAGGAATAAATACTGTTAAATGAAGATTTGGGGCTAGAGTAAATAGCATAGTTCACGGAGGATAAACCCTGGCTCTGGATAAATCAATCCAAGCATGTTAAAAAACTTTGGGCAGAGATGGAAAATTTCAGAAAGAGCTGCAGTGACAGAGTTGAGAGATTGCTAACACAATACTGATGTTTCTGGGCAGATGGGAGTCATCGGCTATGATTGGCAGCTCATCTGGAAGAAGGAAAACTCTGATCTTAAACATCCGCTGACTTGAGAATATGCTCACTTCAGAAGTAACACAAAGGAGAAAGTTCAGAGCTGGAGTCCCCAAGTCAGACCTACACTGAGTTCAACGCTGACTGGCAACTCCTGTGACACCGTTGGTGCCAAACTGTATCGGTCTCTGCCTTTCCTTTGGCTCCATCAGCTGTGAGGAGAGGGGGAGCCAGCTACACGGGCAACAGTTTGAGATCCATATCATACTGCCCTGTCTTGCCTATACATACATAGACATCTAGGATGCAACATTCATGATCAACACAGACCAACAGAAGCATCACTCTTCACTGATTTGTAAAGAGAAAGATAGGAAACGTCACAATCATTATGGATTAGTGTTGGTGACAGAGCACAGAACAGAGAACACTACAGAACAGCAACTTCCTCCTGGAGCCACGATGTCTGCACCCACCATCATGTCAACCTAAACTAATGTTTCACGTCTGCTCAAACTCCATATCCCTCTGTTCACTGCCTGTTTGTGTGTCTGTCTAAATGCCTCATTCTTCTACCATCTCCCCTGGCAGAGTGTTCCATACAGCCACAGCTCAAAAGCAAAGAATCTGTCCATAAGACCACAAGACATGGGAGCAGAATTAAGCCAGTTAGCCCATCAAGTCTGCTCCACCATTCCATCACAGCTGATCCAAGACCCCACTCAACCCCATACACCTGCCTTCTCGCCATATTCTTTGATGCTCCAATGGATCAGGAAACTATCAACTTCTACTTTAAATATACCTCCAGACTTGGCCTCTATCATAGTCTATGGCTGAACATTCCACAGCTTCACTACTCTCTGGCTAAAAAAAATTACCCCTTACTTCTGTTCTAAAAGGTTGCTCCTCAATGTTGAGGCTGTACCCTCTAGAGTGGATACCCCCACCAGAGGAAACTTGGTCTCCACATCCACCCTATCTAGTCCTTTCCACATTCGGTAGGTTTCAATGAGATCCTCCCGCATTCTTCTAAATTCTAGTGACTACCAGCCCAAAGCGGCCAAACATTCCTCATATATTAACCCCTTCATTCCCGGAATTACCCTCATGAACATCCTGTGGATTCTCTCCAATGACAACACATCTGTGAGATATGAGGCCCAAAACTGTTGACAATACTCCACTGTGGCCTGACTAGTGTCTTATAAAGGCTCAGCATTATCTCCTTGCTTTTATATTCTATTCCCCCTGAAATAAATGCCAACATTGCATTTGCCTTCTTTACCACAATCAACCTGTAAATTAACCTTCTGGGAGTCTTACATGAAGATTCCTAAGTCCCTCTGCACCTCTGATGTTTGAACTTTCTCCCCATTTAGATAGTAGTCCACACTATTGGTCCTTTACCAAAATGCAGGATCATACATTTCCCAACACCGTATTACATGTGCCACTTTTTTGCCCATTCTTCCAATTTGTCTGTCCTACTGCAATCACATTGCTTCCTCAGCTCCACCTACCCCTCCACCCATCTTCGTATCATCCGCAAACTTTGTCACAATGGCATCAATTTCATTATCTAAATCATTGACAAACAATATGAAAGGTAGTGGTCTCAAAACTGACCCCCTACGGAACACCGCTAGTCACTGGCAACCAACCAGAAAAGGCCCCCTTTATTCCCACACACTGCCTCCTGCCTGTCAGCCATTCCTCTATCCATGCCAGTATCTTTTCTATAACACCACAGGATTTTATCTTGTTAAGCAGCCTCATGTGTGGCACTTTATTAAATGCCTTCTGAAAATCCAAGTCAATGCCATCCACTCCCTCTCCTTTATCCACTCTGCTTGTTACTTCCTCGAAGAACTTTAACAGACTTGTCAGGCAAGATTTCCCTTTACAGAAGCCATGCTGACTTTTACTTATTTTATCATGAAAACTCCTTAATAGATTCTAGCACTTTCCCACCCACTGAGATTAGGCTAACTAGCCTATAATTTGTTTTCTTTTGCATTTGTTAGTACCTCTAGTTGAACTCTGTCTTTTTGTGTGTTTCCCCCAGCCGCCAGTCTGTGGTTTTGTATTGCCACGTGCTCCTGCTCCACTCCGGCCCCTGTATCACTGAGTACTCCGTGTCTCATCTGTTTCTCATTATTACCTGTATTGCTGCCACCTGTGTCTCATTGTGCTCCACCGATCATCTGCCTCTCTGGTTATTGCTCAGTGTATTTCAGTCCTGTGTTTTCACCTGTTTGTTGACAGATTGTGCCAGTGGGTTTTCCTGAACATTAAACTCTGCCCGTTTCCAATTCTGGTTTATAGATTTCTCTGGATGTTTTGATCTCTGCCTGAACTTCAATGCCAACTTTGTTTACACCTCAGGATTCGTTACTCAATTAATGTCACTGTGTGCACTGTACTAGATCTCCGATTGGATCCCTGCTCCAGTGTCATAACAGCCTTCCGCCCTTAAAGAGCAGAGTGACATTTCCAATCCTCCAGTCCTCTATTCCAACTTCCTGTTCACTTTGCTAACTTGTGTGCCTTTTTCTTGGCTTTTACTTCCTTTGTCAGCCACAGTTACCTATCCCTGCCATTTGAGAACTTATTTTGTGGGACCTATCTATCCTGCACCTTGTGAACTATTCCCAGAAACTTCAGCCATTCAGATGAATGATGGGTGATCTCATTGATTGTTGGAAGGGCTCGATAGAGTGGATGTGGAGAGGATGTTTCTCATGATGGGGAGGGGAGTGAAAGACCAGAAGACACAGCCTTCAAATAGAGGGAAGTCACTTTAGAATGGAGATGAGGAGGAATTTCTTTAGCCAGAGAGTGGTGAATGTGTAAAATTCATTACCACAGGCATCTGTGCAGGCCAAGTCATTGGGTATGTTTAAGGCAGAGTTTGATAGCATCTTGATTAGTCAGAGTATGAAGGAATTTTAGGAGAAGGCAGGAGATTGTGTTTGAGAGGGAAAATATATCAGTCATGATGAAATGGCAGAGCAGACTCTATGAACCAAATGGCCTAATTCTCCTCCTATATCTTACGATCTCATGGTCTTACCCCTGTTCTGCCATCATTCCCGCCAGTATCCCCCTCCAACCCACCTGGGCAAGCTCCTCTCTCATGTCTCTGTAATACCTTTATTCCATTGTGATACTGATACATGTGAGATATGCTTCTCCCTCTCAAATTGCAGTATGAATTCAATCATATTATGATTACTGTCTCCTAAGGTTCCTTTACATCAAGCTCCCTAATAAGATCTGTGTTATTACACAACACCCAATCTGAGATGGGCTTTCCCCAAGTAGGCTCAAGCACAAGTTGCTCTAAAAAGCCAACTTGTAGGCATTCAACAAATTACCCCTGTCGTGATCGGATACCAACCCAATTTTTCCCAATCCCCTTGCATTTTGAAGTCCCCCATTACAATTGTCATTACCCTGATTACATGCCTTTTCCAGCTCCCTTTGCAATCTCAATCCCACATCTTGGCTTCTAATTTTTTGGCCTATAAATGATTCCCATAATGTTTTTTTACCCTTGCAGTTTCTTAACTTCAACCACAAAGATTCGACATTCTCTGACCCTATATCACCTCTTTCTAAAGATGTGATTCCATCTCTTACCAACAGAGCCTCACCACCACCTATGCCTTCCTGCCTGTCCTTTCGATACGAAATATATCCTCTGATGTTAAGCTGCCAACTATGACCTTCTTTCAGCCATGACTCAGTAATGCCCACAACGTCATACTGACCAATCTGTAATTGTACCTCGAGTTCATCCACTTTATTCCGAATGCTACGTGCATTTAAAAACAGCACCTTCAGTCCTGCATTCTTTGTCCTTTTGAATTTTGCCTCTGTGGTACAATTTAACTCTTTATTCTGTCTGCATTTGTACCCAATCATTGGTTTGACCTTCCTTACATTCATGTTACACCCATCATCTACTTGTAAACCTGCTGGCTCATCCTCAGCTCTACCGTCCTGGTTCACATTCCCCTGCCATATTAGTTTAAACCACTCCCAACATCTTTAGTAAACCTGCCTGCAAGAATCTTGGGCCCCCTCAGATTCAAATGCAACCTGTCTCTTTTGTACAGGTCCCACCTGCCCTGGAAGAGGTGTCAGTTATCCAGAAATCTGAAACCCTGCCCTCTGCTCCAATTCTTCAGCCACACATTCACCTGCCACCTCATTCTATTCCTATCCTTACTGTCACATGGCACAGGCAGAAATCCTGAGACCACTACCCTTAAGATCCTATGTCTCAGCTTCCTTCCTAACTCCCTTTGTAGTTTTTCAGGACCTCCTCTCTTTTTCTTCCTATGTCGTTGGTACTAATATGTTCCACAGCTTCTGGCTATTCCCCCTTCCATTCACAATACTGTTTCATCAATCTTCTTTAACTTTTGTCCCCTCTCAACTTAAACTAGTATTTGGCGAAAGGATTCTGATATCAACCCTGTATGTGCCTCTTATATCATGGTCTTCTATTAGGTTTCACCTCAGAGAAAACAGCCCAACTTTGTCTAAATCTTTTAGAGCTAACATTCTCTAATGCTTCTCTAATGAAGGTGCTTCAGCACTCTCTCCATCTTTCCTGTGATGGGCACAACCAGAACTGCGCACAACCCTCCAAATGTGACAGGACCAGATTTTTAAACAGCTGAAACAGAATTTGCCAATTTGTATATTCACTGCACCAAGGAGTGAAGGCAGGTATACCATATGCCTTCTTTAACACCTTTACTGCCACTTTCAGGGAGCCATGCACTTGCACCCCAAGAACCCTCGTCACCAATGATTCCCAAATTGGGGTTCATGGACCCTTTGTTTATGGTATTGGTCTATGGCATAAGAAAGGTCGGGAACCTCTGCTCTACATCAATTGTCCTCTGTATTTCCTGCCTATATTTCACCTCACAAAGTGCATCTCACACCTTTACAGATTAAAATCCATCTGCCTTTCCTCCACCCAGATCTGATCAAAATCCTGTTGTATCATTTGGTAATCCCTATCCACAACTCCACCACATCTTATGTTATCTGCAAATTTACTAACCAGACCATCTCCAATTTCATTCAAATCATTAATATGCATTCCGTATTCTCAATGGCAGATTATGGTGTTAAAAATAGGATTCTTAGCAGTGTGGAGGAACAGTGAGATCTTAAGGTCCACATCAAAGTTGCCATGCAAGTTGACAGGGTGGTTAAGAAGGCACTTGGTGTGTTGGCCTTTATTAGTCAGGGGATTGAGTTCAAGAGCTGTGAGGTAATGTCGCAGCTCGATAAAACCTTCTTGGAACACTGTGTTCAGTTCTGGTCACCTCATTATAGGAAAGATGTGGAAGCTTTAGAGAGGGTGCAGAGGAGGTTTACCAGGATGATGCATAGATTGGAGAGCATAACATATGAGGATAGGTTGAGTCAGACTTTTTCCCAGGGTGGAAATGGCTAATTGAGAGGGTATAATTTTAAAGTGACTGAAGGAAAGTATGGAGGGGTGTAAGAAGTAGCTTTTTTTACACTAAGTGGTGGGTGTGTAGAACACACTGCTGGGGTGGAGGTAGGAGCAGATACATTTGTGACTTTTAAGAGACCCTTAGATAGGCACATGGATGATAGAGTGTTATGTAAGGGCAAAGAGTTCTACTAATCTTAGAGTAAATAAAGGGGTCAGCACAACATTGTGGGCCAAAAGGCCTGTGCTGTGTTGTAATGTTCTATGTCCCATGGTCAGTACATGAGAAACAACAGTGATCCCATCGCTGATCACTGTGAGCACCAGTAGACAGATCAACACCCTCCACCACTTCTCTTTATAACCAAACTAATTTTGAATCCAATCTATTAGTTACTCTGCAACCGTGTGCTTTAATCTTCTGAATCAGCCTACCATGAGATACCTTGTCAAATTGTAGGAATAGTAATGAAATTCTGACTTAATTACTTGAGCTGAGGTAACGAAGGGCGTTGAGAGCAAAGTTAACACTGGGTTATATCACTGTAAAGTGGGGAATCATTTCTGCACCCTTTCAGTTTAATACACCCTACAAGCTCCCGAGAGATGAATACTGCACACAATACTCTGTGTGTGATCTCACCAGCACCCTGCATAGCTGCAACATAAGGTTCCAGTTCTTGACTGATGAAGGCCAGCATACCAAAAGCCTCCTTCACCAACCCTATCGACTTTTGGGGAACCACTTTCTGATATTTTTAGGTGACTGGAGCTCCACACAATACTCCAGATTAGCCCTTGTTTGGTTAGAGATAAAGTGTGGAACATCCTTCAGGCCCAGCAAGCCTCACTGCCCGGTAATCCCCTGATTTATTCCCAGCCTGATCACAGGACCATTCAGAATGAGCAATTAACCTACTAACTGGTACATCTTTGCAATGTAGGAGGAAACCAGAGAAAAGTCACATGCTCAATCTCATAACAGATGGTGTCGGAGCTGAACCCTGAACATCAAATTCTGACATGCCAACACCCTGAGCTCTAACCACCTCCCTACCACTTCAACATAACATCCTGATTACTGTACTCAGTACTCTGATTTGTGTGCCCACTGTCCTGTATTCAAACCCTGGGACCAAGGGGGATGAGAAGAAAATGTGGATACAGCATGTGATATTAACAGCCCCGGTCTCAGATGATGACTCCTCTCCATCAACAGCCCCCACCAATCACCACCAGCATAATCTTGGGACCCTACCACATCCCAGGGAGACGGGCTCAGCACAAGGGGGAGGAGGTGGGAATCCTTTGAAACGGCGCAGGGTGACTCATCCGTCCTCCCACAGGACAGAACCTCCAGATGATGATTTCAGTGAGGGATGAGTTAACCAAGAGATTGCAGAACTCCAAGAGCAGTGAGATGAGAAATATCTGTGTCAAGTCCCCTAGGGATTCATCAGGAGGGGAGGCAGGCTGTGTCTGGAGAGTGGATGAATGTTGCCTGGACCCCACAGCCTAACCCCATGTTCACTGTCAATGTCACATTGCTCTGGTCTTTAAATCACTCGGTCACTGACCCCAACACTGAATTCATTCCTCAACCTCGGGACTCACTTTCAATGAATCCACATCTCATGTTCCCAATATTTATTTACTATTATTATTTTGTTTTCTTTCTTTTTCCTATTTGCACAGTTTGTTCTATTTGTATATTGGTTGTTCGCCCATCTTTGTGTGTAGTCTTTCATTGATTTTATTGTGTTTCTTTGTATTTACTGTGAATGCCCACAAGAAAATGAATCTCAGGGTGCATATTGTACGTGGAGAATAAAATTACATTGAACTCTGATCATAGTGAGGAACAGGAGATCAGCCTCTGAGTGTCAGTAATGTAATCAATCTGTCACCTCAGCACCCCTCACCTTTCCTGACCCACTGGACCCCTGATCCCTCCTCTCTGACCAGTTCATCCCTCACCCTTTCCCATCTAACCCACTGCATCCCTCAACCCTCCCTGACTAACTGCAGCCCTCACCTCACCTATCCCTGACCCAGTATCCCTCACCCCTCATCCCTCTCTGACCCACTCCATCCTCACCCCTCCCTCTCTGACCAGTTCGTCCCTCACCCTTTCCCATCTAACCCACTGCATCCCTCAACCCTCCCTGACTAACTGCAGCCCTCACCTCACCTATCCCTGACCCAATATCCCTCACCCCTCATCCCTCTCTAACCCACTGCACCCTCACTACTTATCGACTCACTATACCTCCCCACCCAATAGCCCTCCTGGACCATTACCACTCACCCCTCACCCCCCACCTCTCCCAGACCCATTGTGTCCCTCACTCCTCACCCTTCCTTGTCCACTGTAACCCCACCCAACACCCCTCCCTGACCCACTCCTCCCCTCTCCGTCTTTGACCCACTGCATCTCTCACCTTCTCTGAGACACACTCCCCAAACTCCCCCTTCACCCCTCACCCCTCCGTGACCCACTCATCCCCTCTCCCTGTCTTTGACCCACTGCTTCTCCCACCTTCTCTGAGACACACTCCCCAATCTCCCCTTCACCCCTCACCCCTCCCTGACCCACTCTTCCCTTCTCCCTTTGACCCACTGCTTCTCCCACCTTCTCTGAGACACACTCCCCAATCTCCCCTTCACCCCTCACCCCTCCCTGACCCACTCTTCCCTTCTCCCTTTGACCCACTGCTTCTCCCACCTTCTCTGAGACACTCCCCAATCTCCCCCTTCACCCATCACCCCTCCCTGACCCACTCCTCCCCTCTCCCTGTCTTTGACCCACTGCTTCTCCCACCTTCTCTGAGACACACTCCCCAATCTCCCCTTCACCCCTCACCCCTCCCGACCCACTCTTCCCTTCTCCCTGTCTTTGACCCACTGCTTCTCTCACCTTCTCTGAGACACTCCCCAATCTCCCCCTTCACCCCTCACCCCTCCCTGACCCACTCTTCCCTTCTCCCTGTCTTTGACCCACTGCTTCTCTCACCTTCTCTGAGACACACTCCCCAATCTCCCCCTTCACCCCTCACCCCTCCCTGACCCACTCTTCCCTTCTCCCTTTGACCTTCTCCCACCTTCTCTGAGACACTCCCCAATCTCCCCTTCACCCCTCACCCTCCCTGACCCACTCTTCCCCTCTCCCTGTCTTTGACCCACTGCTTCTCTCACCTTCTCTGAGACACACTCCCCAATCTCCCCTTCACCCCTCACCCCTCCCTGACCCACTCCTCCCCTCTCCCTTTGACCCACTGGGTCTCTCACCTTCTCTGAGACACTCCCCAATCTCCCCTTCACCCCTCACCCCTCCCTGACCCACTCTTCCCCTCTCCCTTTGACCCACTGCATCTCTCACCTTCTCTGAGACACACTCCCCAATCTCCCCTTCACCCCTCACCCTTTACCTTCCCCAGACTCTAATGGTACATCCCGCCAAGATTCCTCACACTGACTTCTACCCCGTCTCTCACCTCCTCCACTCTTCGCCCTCCCTCTCTGAATCCTCCTCGGGATTGCGTGACTATTTGCCCCTCTGAGATCCCCTGCCCTTACTGCTCCTCTTTCTCTGCCACCTCCTTCCATCGTTCTATTCCGTCCTGCTGGGTCACCACTGACCTGCATGCAGGACACCAGAGAGTCTGTGGATGTACTAAGAATAAAAAGGATAGCAAAGGACAAAGTTGCTCTGGAAGATCACAGTGGTAATCCGTGCATGGAGCTGAAAGGCATGAGGGGTCAGATCTTGAATGAATTTTTTAAATTTATATTTACTCAGGAGACAGATACAGAAGTGAGGCAAAGCAGCAGCAAGCGCTTGAACGCTGTACATGATACAGGAAGTTGTGTTTGCCGCCCTGAGGCACATCAATGTGGATAAACCCTCAGGGCCTGACGAGGTGTTCCCGTGGACCCTGTAGGAGGCAAACTGCCGGGGCCCTAGCAGAAATATTTAACTCATCCTTAGCCACAGGTGAAGTGCCAGAAGAATGGAGGATAGTCAATGTTGTTCTGCTGTATAACAAAGGCTCTAAGAATAAGCCAGGAAATTATTGGCCAGTGAATTTGACATCAGTAGTGGGTAAATTAATATTCCAAGAGACTGGATAAATTGGCACAGCCAAGAAGGGCCAAAAGGCCTGTTTCTGTGCTGTAATGTTCTAGGGTTCTAAATACTGTAAGTATTTGCTTGGACATGGACTAATTAAGGATAGCTAACATGGCTTTGTGCATGGTAGGTCATGTCTAGCCAATTTTATACAGATTTTTGAGGAAGGTAGCAGGAAAGTAGATGAAGGCAAGGCAGTGGATGTCATCTACATGGACCTTAGCAAGGCCTTTGACAAGGTCCTGCATAGGAGTTTGGCAAAAAAGGTTCAGCCGCTTGGCATTTAAGATGAGGTAGTAAATTGGATTAGACATTGGCTTTGTGGGGGAAGCCAGAGAGTGGTAGTAGAGGGTTGCCTCTGACTGGAGGCCTGTGACTGGTGGAGTACCTCAGGGATCGGTGCTGAGTCCTTTGTTGTTTGTCATCTATATCAATGATCTGAATGATAATGTGAGAAACAAATTTGTGGATGAGACCAGGATTGGAAGTGTAGTAGATAGCTAGGAAGACTATAACATCATGCTGCAGTATCGGGACCAGCTGGAAAAATATAGCAGGTGAAGTCAGAAAGAAAGCTTTTTCACATTGGCCTTGAAAAATCACTGCATTAAGTACAGGAGATGGGATGTTGTGTGAAGTTGTACAAGACATTAGCCTAATTTAGAGCATTGTGTCCAGTTTTGGTCACCTACCGGAAAGATATCGATAAAAGCACAGAGAAAATTTACAAGGATGGTGCTGGGACTTGAGGACCTGAGTTATAGGGAAAGGTTAGGGGAGATTTGACAGAGGTATACAAAACTATGAGGGGTAAAGACAGGGTAAATGAAATATTTCTATTGTGCAGGTGTGAGACTGCAACTAGAGTTTTTGGGTTAAGGGTGAAAGGTGAAACGTTTAAGGGGAACTTCTTCACGTAGAGCATGTTGAGAGTGTGGATCGAGATGCAGTGCAAATATTGGGATGGAATTTGATTTTCGTATTTCAGAGAAATTTGGATAGCTGGGGTATGGAGGCTTATGGTCCAGGTACAGGTTGATGGGATTAGCTCGGGTAATGGTTCAGCGTGGACTGGATTGCCTGTACTGTTTCTGTACCGATCTGTGACTCTACGACTGATGGTTGGGCCTTCATCAGTCTGGGCCCTGAGCTCTGGAAATACCTTTGCCCCCACCTTGACTCTCCACTCTTCTGCTTCGCAACCCTCCAACCTGCCCCACCCCCAATCCCTGAAATGGATATTGATAGTATTCACTTAATAAACAGAAAATCTGCAGATGCTGGAAATCTAAGAAACACACACAAAATTCTGGAGGAACTTAATTGGCCAGGCAGCATCTATGGAAAAGAGTACAGTCGACATTTCAGGCCGAGACCCTTCAGAAGTCCTGCTGAGTTCCTCCAGCATTTTGTGTGTATTCCTTACCATTCAGTTAAGGGCTGGAGCTTTAACAGAGCTGATGTACAGAGGTATCGTGAGGCCCAATCCACAGCTCACTGAAAGTGGACTGGTCAGTAACGAAGGTACACAGCACACTTGCTCAGAACTCAGCACAATCAATGCAAGAGCTTGGAAGTCAGTCTACAGCTGTATAAAACATTGGTTTGGCCACATCTGCAGATTTGTGTGCAGTTCTGCTCACCCCATTACAGGAAGACCATAAGACATAAGAGCAGAATTAGGCCATTCAGCCCATCAAGTCTGCTCTGCCATTCCATCATGGCTGATCACAGATCCCACTCAACCCCACACACCTACCTTCTCCCCATATTCTTCGATGCCCTGACCGATCAGGGAACAATCAACTTCTGCCTTAAATATACCCACGTACTTGGCCTCCACCACAATCTCTAGCAGAGCATTTCACAGAATCTCCTTCTTAGCTCTCTAGTTCTGGATACCCCCCCCCCCCTTAGGAAACATCCTATCCAGTCCTTTCAGCATTCGGTAGGTTTCAATGAGATCCTTCACATTCTTCTAAATTCCAGTGAGTATCGGCCCAAAGCTGCCAAAGGCTCCTCAAATGTTAACTCCTTCATTCCTGGAGTCATCCTCATGAGCCTCCTCTGGAACCTCTGCATTGACAACACACCCTTTCTGAGATATGGGGCCCAAAACTATTGTCAATATTCCAAGTGCAACATGACTAGTGTCTTATAAAGCTTCAGCATTATCTCCTTGTTCTCGTATTCTATTCCCCTTGAAATAAATGCCGACTTTGCATTTGCCATCTTTACCACAGACTCACCCTGTAAATTAACCTTCTGGGAGTCTGGCACGAGAACTCCTAAGTCCCTCTGCACCTCTGATGTTTGAACCTTCTCCCCATTTACCTTGTAGATAATAGTTCCTTTTACCAAAATACATGATCATACATTTCCTAACACTGTATTCCCTCTGTCAGTTTTTTGCCCATTCTTCCAATTTGTCTCAGTCCTGCACAATCGCATTGTTTCCTCAGCACTACCTGCCCCTTCACCTATCTTTGTATTATCTGCAAACTTTTCCACAAAGCCATCAATTCTATTACCCAAATCATTGACAAACAATGTGAAAAATAGTCTCCGGCAGCCAACCAGAAAAGGCCCCTTTTATTCCCACTCACTGCCTCCTGCCTGTCAGCCATTCCTCTATTCATGCCAGTATCTTTCCTGTAATGCCATAGGATTTTATCTTGTTAAACAGCCTCAGGTGTGGGACCTTATCAAATGACTTCTGAAAATCCAAGTAAAACGTTTGTAAATAACATCCACTGCCTCTCCTTTGTTCACCCTGCTTGATACTTCCTCGAAGAACTCTAAGATTTGTCAGGCAAGGTATTCCTTTACAGAAACCATGCTGACTTTGACTTATTGTATCATTGTATTATTGTATCAATCCAAGTACTCTAAAACCTCATCCCTAATAATAGACTCCGACACTTTCCCAACCACAGAGGTTAGGCTAACTGGTCTGTAATATCCTTTCTTCTGCCCTCCTCCCTTCTCAAAGAGCAAAGTGACATTTGCAATCTTCCAGTCCTCTGGGACCACACCAGAATCTGGTGATTCTTGAAAGATCATGACTAATGCACCCATTACCTCTTCAGCAATCTCTCTCAGGACTCTGGGATGTTGTCCATCTGGTCCAGGTGACTTATCCACCTTAAGCCCTTTGAGTTTGCCTAACACTTTTTCCTTTGTAACAGCAATGGCACTCACTCCTCCTCCCTGACACTCACGGACCTCTGGCACACTGCTAGTACTTTCCACAGTAAAGACAGATGCAAGGTACCCATTAAGTTCATCTGCCATTTCTTTGTCCCCCATTACTACCTCATCAGCATCATATTCCAGTGATCTGATATCAACTCTCACTTCCCTTTTATCTTTATATACTAATTGAAAAAACTTTTGGTATCCTGTTTTATAGTATTGGCTATAGTCTGCCCTCATATTTCATCTTCTCCCTCCTTATAACTTTTTTAGTTGCTTTTTAAAAGCTTCCCAATCATCCAACTTCGCACTCACTTTTGTTACCTTATATGCCCTTTCCTTGGTTTTTCTGGAGTCCTTAACTTCCTTTGTCAGCCACAGTTGCCTACCCCTGGCATTTGGGAACTTCTTCCTCTGTGGGACATGTCTATCCTGCACTTTGTAAACCATTCCCAAAAAATTCAGCCACCTCTGTTCTGCTGTCATCCCCACCAGTATCCTCCTCCAGTCCACCTGGGCAAGCTCCTCTCTCATTCCTCTGTAATTCCCTTTATTCCATTGCGATACTGATACACGTGAGTTATACTTCTCCCTCTCAAATTACAGTATGAACTCAATCATATTATGATCACTGTCTCCTAAGGGTTCCTTTATGTTAAGCTCCCTAATAAGATCTGAATTATTACACAACACCCAATCCCGAGTAGGCTCACAAGCTGCTCTAAAAAGCCATCTCATAGGCATTCAACAAATTCCCTCTCTTGCGATCTGACAGCAACCTGCTTTTCCCAATCCCCTTGCATATTGAATTATCCCCTTGCAATCCCCTTGCAATTGTGTCATAACCCTTATCACACGCCTTTTCCAGCTCCCTTTGTAATCTCAACCCCACATCTTGGCTAAGATTTGGAGGCCTATATATGATTCCTATAATGGTTTTTACCTTGCAGTTTCTTAGCTCCACCCACAAAGATTCGACATTCTCTGGCCCTATGTCTCCTCTTTCTAAAGATGTAATTCCATCTCTCACCAACAGAGCCTCACCACCACCTGTGCCTTCCTGTCTGTCCTTTCAATACAAAGTATATCCTTTGATGTGAAGCTCCCAACTATGGCCAACCTCTAAATGTGCCATGAGTTTCTGCACCTTATTCCGAATGCTACCCGTATTTATCCACGGCAAGGACGCACAAGCACTGGAAGGACGAGGTGGCTTTGGAGAAGTTCAGCAGGATGCAAACTGAGCTTGTTTTGTCTGGAGTGGCAGAGGCTGAGGAGAGAGCTGAGAGAGGTTTATAAAACTGTGAGAGGCATAGATAGAGTAGACAGACTTGCTAACCTTTTTCCAAGGTGGAAATGTCTAATAGCAGTGGCCGTAAGGTTAAAAGGAGAGGGGAAAAAATTCAAAGGAGATATGCAGGACAACATTTTCACCTGGAGAGTGTTGGTGGCTGGAATGTGCCATGAAGTGTGGTGTTGGAAGGAGGTACAATAGGGGGTGTGCAGGGAATAGAGAGACACGGGCAGAATGGATTGACCTTGATTTGGATCGGGCTTGACAGAGAGTTGTGGGCCGAAAGGCTGTACAGTTCTACATTCCATGTTCATCCATCCAGCAGAGTGGTGGGTCTCACAGCACAGGGCAGGGGGTTCTCAGTGTGAACACCGGATGTATCCCTACGGGAGAGGGCGGACACACCTTCCGCCGTTGCCATGGGTGGCCACATCTCCGCTCGCCTGAACTGTCACTGTAAATTAGACAAGCAATCGCCATGGTTCTTGTGTTAATATTTCCTGATCACGATAATCCAATCTCTGTCATGTCCAGTGATATATCAGTACTGGGTTCCTCTGATCCCGCACGGCCAGCGATATATCAGTCCTGATTAAATAGAGATTAGTTGAATAATCTCCAGTTATTGCCTGCTAATTGTCTCACTGCCGACACATTAGGAGCAGCTTCGGTCGAGTTGTTTAGTCTGAATACAAATCACTAAATGTACACAGGGTGAATGCTAATCTGAACCAGCCTTACCTCATCGCTACACAGGACTCTCCGGTACAGTTCCGACACCCCAGACTGCACCGTTATATGGAGGCAAAGTTATTAGGTATATTTAAAGCAGAGATTGATAGGTTTTTGATTAGTCAGGGTGTGAAAGGTTATGGGGAGAAGGCAGGAGAATGGGGTTGAGAGGGATAATGAATCAGCCACATGGTGGAGCAGAATCAGCGGGTCGAATGGCCTCATTCTGTTCCAATGACTTATCATCATAAAGTTATTCATTCTTGGCATCTGCGTGTCACCAGCATCAGCAGCTTTTCTCGACCGTCCCTGCCTGCCCCCGAGAAGGTGTGGGAAGGGGGAGGTGAGCCATCTGCATTAACCATGGTCGCCTGCTGAAGATTGTGTCATACAGTTACATGACAGAGAAACAAGCCATTCTGTCCATCAGCTCTGTGCTAACCACAAACAGAATCAACAAACTCATTCGTAAAGCCAGTGATGTTGTGGGGGTGGAACTGGACTCTCTGACGGTGGTGTCTGAAAAGAGGATGCTGTCAAAGTTGCATGCCATCTTGGACAATGTCTCCCATCCACTCCATAATGTACTGGTTAGGCACAGGAGTACATTCAGCCAGAGACTCATTCCACCGAGATGCAACACTGAGCATCATAGGAAGTCATTCCTACCTGTGGCCATCAAACTTTACAACTCCTCCCTCGGAGTGTCAGACACCCTGAGCCAATAGGCTGGTCCTGGACTTATTTTTCCACTTGGCATGATTAACTTCTTATTATTTAACTATTTATGGTTTTATATTGCTATATTTCTTCACTATTCTTGGTTGGTGCGGCTGTAACGAAACCCAATTTCCCTCGGGATCAATAAAATATGTCTGTCTGTCTGTATCAACCAACTGTGGACACCAAATCTACACTGAAACCATTTTATTCTGTATCGAGATCCAGCCCTTTGGTTCAATGGACCCCCACTGCCCAATTACATCCATGTGACCAATTAACCTACTAACCAGTACATCTTTAGACTATGGGAGGAAACCTACACGATCACAGGGATATCGTACAAACTCCTCACAGACAGTCATGGGTATTGAACCTGTAATCGTATTGTGCTAACTCTACACTACCATTCCACCCCAAATCTGCATCTCCTCGCATTCCTCCCACAGTCCTATTAACTCCCTCACTCTGGGGATCAGAAAGCCCAGGGGAA